>NC_056739.1:1699908915-1699936415 GCF_019279795.1 Protopterus annectens | reverse complement strand
GAGGTCGCCTCTGAGTAGGCGATATGTGACGGGGTAGAGCTGGAGTTTTTTGAGATGGTCTGCATATGGCAATTGTTTGAGACCACTTATCCTCCTAGTGAGGTATTTCTGTGGCCTTTCCAGTTGTTGCAGATGTCTTGCGAGGTACATGCCAAATGGGGCATTGTACTCTGTAATGGGTCTGATGAGGGATGAGTAGAGAGGAACGATGACCTCTCTTTTTCTGGAGGAGAACCCCTTTGTGATGCGGTATGCCACGTAGAAGGATTTCCTGACAACTGTGGCAATGTGATTATCAAAGGAGAGACTACTGTTTCCCAAGGTCTCTTATCACACTTTCGGTGTTTAGTAGGCTACCACCTTTGTGCTAGTTCATGTGTACGGTGTTTTTCCCAAAGGGGATGACAATGTACTTCTTGGCACTGAGCTTCAGGCCATGACTCTGACACCACGCACCAGTCTCAGTGAGGCCTCTTTGTAAGACATCCACATTCTTAGGTGAATTAATTATGGTTCCAAGTTTGCATTCATCTGCGAATTTCGTTAGCCAGAGACCAGCTGTATTAGCCTGGACTTCAGAGAAGTAGATACCAAACAGGAGAGTACCCAGGACCGAACCCTGTGGTACTCCGCTTGTTACTGGTCTGAAGTTGGATTTGGAGTCGGCTACTTTCACTGTGTGGGTTCTCTCTGTGAGCCATTTGGCCACCCATCTTGTGACACAGGGATTTATGCCCAGTCCAGTGAGTTTATCTATAATACCAGAGTGGGGGGTGGTATCGAAAGTCTTGGCGAGGTCAAGATAGGCTGTGTGCACCACCTTACCTTTGTCTATGGCTCTGGTGACTGCTTCGAAGAAGTCAAGAGGTTTAGGAGGCATGATCTACCTTTTACAAACCCAAACTGAGTGGGGTCTAGAGTTTGGAGGTTGTCTATGTCTTTGTTTATAAGCTCCAGGGTGATGTGTTCCATGACCTTGCAGTCCAGGCTCATCAGGCTAATGGGGCGGTAGTTCCCAGGGTCAGTGGTGACATCCCCTTTATGGAGTGGGATAACCGTCACTGCACCATTCCACAGGCACAAAGCCTGAGGTGAGGCTATGATTGAACATGGTACTTACGTGGGGTGCCAGTTCGTTCTGTAGTTCATGCAGAATGCAGCCTGGGATGTTGTCCGGTCCCATGGATGCTGTGTTCTTGGCTTTGGAAAGTGCAGTCTTTACTTGTGCATCCGTGATTATGGGGGGTATGCAATCTTCTGGTATGGGGATGGGCCTTTTGGGGGGGTTAGGGGGGGTGAAGTTGGCACTGAACCTGTCTGCTAGTATGTTGGCAATATCAGTTGGTTCGGTAAATGTAATGCTATTGTGCTGTAGTTCAGAGCAGATCTGAGAGTTGCCATTTAAATTCTTGACATACCTGTAGAAAGCTTTGTGGTTGTCTTTGGAATCCATGGCGATTTTATTTTCATAACTAGCTTTGGAGGATTTTATGAGGGATCTCAGCTTTTTGCTGAGGCTGACCAGGGAGTTCTTGCAATCTTGGGATTTTAATCTTTTTTGCAACAGTTTCTTCTTTCTGTTGTAGAGTTTATTTATGGCAGGGGACCAACAGATTGGCTTCCTTTTTTTGGAGGATAGCATCTTAGTTCTGTTTGGGATGGCATGGTCCATACACTTTTGTATGTGCTTATACAGTGTATTTGTATATGATTCAGCAGTCATGTCTCTATTTTCCATCTGAGTGGGCGTAGTGAAGTTTGCCACTTCTGACTTAAGAAGCATGAAGTTGACTTAAGTTTTTTACAGTGGTTTCCTTAATGGGGAGGGGGGACAGGATATGAATGTCTAGTGTGATTAGCTTGTGGTAGGATGCTAGGACCTGACCTGTGAGGAGATGACCTCTGGCGTGGAGCAACTGTTACCCATATTGCTAATGACCAGATCCAGGATGTTGTTACCCCTGATGGGGGTATGGACTAGCTGATCCAGGGCATTGGAACTGATGAATTCCAGAAAGCATTGGGCAAATGAGTTAGTACATGAGTAGTTTTCCCAGTTGATCAAGGGGTTGTTTAAATCTCCCAGAATTAGGGTATTGAGCTGTACCTTAATATTATCCAGTATATCGAGAAACATGGAGTGGGCATCCTGGGGCATGGCAGGGGATCTGTAACAAGCTACAACCTGAAATGCAGTCTTGCCCAGTGTTAATTGTACTTGGATAATTTTGGATGCATTATGTTGAGCAACTAGCCTGGAGGTGTGGATATCCTTTATGAATATGGACACGCCTCCTCCATTAGTATTTCGGTCCAGGTTAGGTGGCCGAAAGGTGTGGTAAGAATTGTAGCATGGTAATGCAGGGATGCTCTCTGGAGCCATAAACCAGGTCTCTGTCACTGCACAGATGTCGATGTTCTCCATCTTAAGGAGAGGCTCGAGTGAATGCATTTTGAGGTTTAGACTTCTAGCATTGAGTAGCATTATCCTTAGTTTTTGCTTATTTGTATCTACTATGGTTGTTCGTTTGACGTTTGAGCCTTGCCTAAAAAAGGCACTATAGGGGCGGCTAGAGTCTTAGCCAGAATCCAGAATCCCAGAGGCAACAGGTGCAGGCCATCTCTGGCAAAGCACTATGGCCTGTCGATCATGTCATCCCAGGCAGACAGATACTGGATCCCCTTTGAATGACACCAGAAGCTTAGACAATTGTTGAAGTCAATCATTTTGTCCTTGTACTGTGGTATCATTCTGGGAGATGGCAGGATGCTACTCAGGGCTAGTGTCATACATGCCTGGACTACATGGTCATAGAGTTTCTCCATGTTTCTTTTCATGTAGTCCAGGGAGGTACATCTCAGGTCATTCACTCCAACATGGACAATGACAGAGTCATACTTGTACTTGTTCTGGAGTGACATCAGTGCATAGATTATATGGTGGATCCTGGCAGCCGACAGTAACTTTCTCCTTGTTTAGCCTGGTGAGAGGGACGTCAGTGTGCCTGACTATAGAGTCACCAACGACTAGTGTGTTGGGTACGTTGTTTTGCCTTATGGGCTTGAGGTTGAGTGGCACACTGATTTTGTGGGCTATGTGTCATATGGGTAGTGTTGGGGGTGGTGGCTGCTTGCGTTTCAGCTTTGGAGGCCTCTGTTGTTTGGGCAGATTTTTATTGAGAGCCACTGTGAATGTAGGTGTGTGTTTTGTGTTACTATGTGTGGGTTTGGGTGGTGCAGGTTTTGATGGGCTGTGTTGAGTGTGGTGTGGTGTTAACCTTCTCCTCTTGACTGTCTAGTTCAGTTTTGGCTGGAGAGAGCTTGGCTTCCAGTTCAGCTATTCAAGTGCATCTCTCACAGGTTGCAGTGTTGGGTGGTAGGAGGAGAGGGTTGTCAGTGTCCATGAGTCAATTGCTACATTGCCCCAAGATGCCCAGATTCATCAGGTGGACAGGAGAAAACACAGAGAGCTGACCCTTAGACATGCCTGGTTAGTGCTTATTAATTTAAGTACTAAGAACTGATTTCCTCTTGATAAGTGAGGAAAGTTGAGTGCTGCTGTAATTTGTAGGTTATTTAGTGCTTGCAACGAGATTAGGACAATTGCTGAGCACAAGGAAACAGAAGGCTGACTAGTAGTGCTAAAGCTAGAAAACTGGCTAGTTCTAAGGGAAAATCTGAAGAGCAGACTTTCTGGCACCGGGAATAGTTTAACCATAGTTAAACGCCTCTGCCCGATGCACAAAACTGCGCAAACACGGGTTTTTAAACAGAAAAATGAAAGGGATAGAATTACCCCAAAATGGCCAATAAAACTACAGATTCTGAGCTGAAACCACTCCTCCAGCCACAGATAACCTGTTTAAAGCTCACCACTCTCACTGATGAACAGAGAAGCTTCCCTCTATCTTAGAAAGGTCTGGGCAACACAGAAACTTACAAACAGCCCAGAATTCAGCAAAATCTGAAAACTGGACTCTACTAGTTCTAGGAAGGTGGGAAACGAGTAGAGAGATAGGATTTTTTTGTTTTTTTTCTCAAAAATGAAGGCAGATGCAGAAATGCAAACAATTTTAAAGCAGAAAAAAGGCTATCACATTTGAGTGTATAGCACTTAGCAGTTAAACAGCTGAAAAAAGCACTTAAAATGATCAATTTAAAGTGCAAACAGTGTAAGTATTCAAAAACAGTTCAAATAAGTAGCTACGTTAATAAAAACGACTGGAATAATGCAGTTAGCAAAAACAAGCAATACAAAGCAAAACAGATGTACTTAATCCACTCAAAGTCTCCCTTTTCTCTCTCTGCTGCTGTAAGACTCTACAGGACACATAGGCAGGCTCTTGCTGAGGTAATACAAGTGCAAAAATCGTGCAAACACGGGTTTTTAAACAGAAAGATGAAAGGGATAGAATTAGCCCAAAAGGGTCAATAAAACTACAGATTCTGAGCTGAAACCACTCCTCCAGCGACAGATAGGCTGTTCAAAGCTCACCACTCTCACTGATGAACAGAGAAGCTTCCCTCTATGTTAGAAAGGTCTGGGGAACACAGAAACTTACAAACAGCCCAGAATTCAGCAAAATCTGAAAACCGGACTCTACTAGTTTTAGGAAGGAGGGAAATGAGTAGAGAGATAGGATTTTTTTGTGTTATTTTAAAAGTTAAGGCAGATACAGAAATGCAAACACTTTTAAAGCAGAAAAAAGGCTATCACACTTGAGTGTGTAGCCCTTAGCAGTTAAACAGTTGAGAAAACACTTAGAAATTATCAATTTAAAGTGCAAACAGTATAAGTATTCAAAAACAGTTCAAATAAGTAGCAAAGTTAATAAAAAATGGTTGGAGTAATGTGACTAGCAAAATAAGCAACAAAAAGCAAAACAGAGGTACTTAATCCACTCAAAGTTTCCCTTTTCTCTCTCTGCTGCTGTAGGACTCTGCAGGACACCCAGGCAGGCTCTTGCTGAGGTAATATTTATGAGTCGAGCATATGCATCGCATAAACCAAGGTTCATGGTTGTGAGTTTCAAGCTTTTGATAGTAATCCCATTCTACACTGTACTGAAGCAGAGCACTCTATAGCCCCCCCACACACAATTTACTTTTTCCTGTTTTTTTTTAACAAAGAACATGCCTTGAAATCATAGAAATGACCCACTTTTGAACTACAACCTGGTCCTACCAAATGCACAGATACTTCATTGTGTTCTGAGACTGAGAGTAAGGGGTAAGATGGTAAGCTGTGACCCACTCATTCTGACCATCAGAGATGAATGGACATTAGCACAGCTCTCAACTGTCCCTGATTTTGCCTCATATTTTTACCCTGTAACTCATATTCTTACAGAAAATGCATGCTGTTGCAAAACCTGTTCTGTTAACTTTCTAAGTATATTAAAGTAATATTTGCAAATTGCCTCTGACTTTCGGCCTTTGTTTATTGTATACATTTGTTGACTGGGTAAGCCCACTAGAGCAAATAGTTCCCTTTCAAGGGTGACCTACGAGCACTGTCTGGCTAAGTGACACAATGTTGAGCCTTAGCCCTCTGAGCTTACAGTCCCTCATTATTTTTTTTACTTTTTTTAGAATTCCTGAGCAAAGAGAGGTATGGACTAAAGGGACTCTGATAAGGTCAAAAGGTGATAGCTTGGAATGTGCACAAAATTAATTAAACATGTCCAGTAAAGTCATTCTGCATTTCAGGTGTCAGGTAATGAAAAAGAAAGTTATAACTATGAAAATGTAAGATCATACACCCTTGAATCTTACCTTGCTATAAATTTCTGAGACATACAGCACTGAAATATTAAGCTGAAAATTTTTATTTTATCCAGAAGAACTTTCCTTACTATAGTTACACGAGATAAATTGCAAGGAGCTTGCCTAGCAACTAAAGCAAACTTAGCTGATTTAGCATGTGGAACAGGTTACAGTAGGACAGCAAGGGCTGACAGAAACACTAGGGCATTTACACTTATTAATGTGTAAAGATTCCAGAAAAGAGGTAAATCTTGTTTGATTAAAAGTGACTGGGGAAACTTACCTGTTGTAATACCGCAGACGCTAACCAGTCTGTATACCAGACCTCTCAACTGGACAGATTTTCACACAATGTCCAGATTTTTGCCTCATATATTTAGTGTGTTCCTCATAAAATAAGTGGTTTTCAGGCAAATCACTGAGGACTGAAGCCACTAAATAATGACATACATTTAACCTTCAAATGTCATATCCTTCAGAAAATACATTCCACCACAAACCCTATTATTCTATAAACTTTACATGTTTACAAGAAAAATATTTAAAGTCTGTCCCCATTTTTTGTCCTTTGTCCACCCATTATTTTAGGCTTTGTGCAGATTTCTTGTGGTAAGAGATTGAAAGGTATGTTGCATATATATACCTGGTTGGAGTTGCAAATTTGCTTGAATTTGTTTGGGGAAGGGGCCTGTCCGCATAAATATTCAACTTGTCTGTAATCATGATGTTGACCAACTGTGTGCAACTACTGCTTAGTTCATAGGTTCATAAGTGTGTACTAGGATAATGGCCCTGGAGCCTTTTTAAGCCAAGCCCATAAGATTACCCTAGCATTGTGCCACCCAACCTTAGTTCCTAGTGCCTCTGTTGAGTAAAGCCACTGGAGTGATCCCTGGGGTGAATTTTCTATTTCCCATCCACTCATCAAGATTCATCTTGAAAAGGGCCAGTGAAGTGCTCTGCTTGACATGTATGGGAAGTCAATTCCATAGCATGGGCAGTCTCTGGGTTATGAACCTGTCCCTCCAGCATGTTCTGTTGATTGTGGTAATGAGGTTGAGGTCTCTGGAGCGTGTGGTGTGTTGGGATTGGGATTTCTTTAGATGTAGCATTTCTAACAGCTGGGTCAGACATGGCTTTGTAAGTCAAGCAGAGATCACGTCTAAGTAGGCAATATGAGACAGAGAATAGTTTGAGTTTTTTGAGTCTGTCCATATAGGACAAATGTTTAAGGCCTAGGATCATCCTTGTGAGGTACTTTTGCAGTCTCTCCAGTTGTTGCAGGTGTTTAGTGAGGTACATGCCAAATGTGGCATTGTACTCGATGATTGCCCTAATGAAGGAGGAGTAGAGGGAGACAATGACCTCTTTCTTCCTGGATGCAAAACCCTTAGTAATGAGATGTGCCACATAGAAGGATTTTCTGACCACAGTGGCAGTGTGGTGGACAGAAGAGAGGTGTCAACCTGTGTTCCCAGATCTCTTATAATGCCTTCTGTGTTCAGTGGACTACAATCGATGTGGTAATTCATGGGAACCGGGTTTTTCCCAAAGGGGATGACGACACATTTTTTGGCATAGAGCTTAAGGTCATGGTTCTTACACCAGTCGTTGATCTCAGCGAGGCCTTTCTGTAGGATGTCAACATCACTTGGGATGTTAATAATAGCTCCCAACTTGCAATTGTGAACTTTGTCAGCCAGAGTCCCTTCGTGTTGGCCTGGACTTCAGAGAAGTAGATACCAAACAGGAGAAAACCCAGGACCAAACCCTGTGGGACTCCACTCGTAACTGGATGGCAGTCTGATTTGGAGTCAGCTACTTTCACTAAGTTGCCAGCTTGCCTGGTGGATCTGCTAGTATGTTAGTTCATTTGTTGTGAAATGTGATGTGCATGCATGTACTGCAACATATTGGTGATGTTTTTAGTTGATTTCCTGATTAAGCTTTTTTTTGGACACCAGCTACATGTCTTTTATGGGAGGATGAATGTTTAATTAGCCTGTCCAATATCTACATAACTTGGTTTTGGGCTAGAAATTACAAAGAATGTGAAAAAGTCATGAAAGAGGATTTACCTCATTTTTGTGCTCTGCCAGTACCTTTTGTGGTACCTTAAAATCTCACAAACATTAACAGAATTAAATTAGTTAAGACAGCCTTAAAGTAGTTTAAAGGCTGTAACAAAGGCAAGCTACCTTAGCCTGCAGGATGGCATACTAAATGCATCTACATGATGCAGTATCTCACAAACTTAATATGCACCTTTATCAAGCTAAATATAACTTATTATCGTATACGGTGGCTTGATACAAATAGCACACGTGTACTATACACAAAAACTGACTGATGGTTCAGACCATTTTTGATAGACTTTATAGCAGATAACCCCCTACTGCCACCATCAATTGTGGCAGTTCACTTTTTGAAGCAATATACAAGAGTAACCACCATTTCATTACAGTCCTTACAACAATGTGATTACGTTTGGAAAGTTTACAACCTGGGAACTTCTTTTGTGTTGTGTGTGTCTGTCTCTTGTACTTTTGATATTTATTTTTAGTACTGGGTTTCCTGAAGTGGTGTATTCAGGCACAGACTTTCAAACAGAACTGTATCAGAGATTGACTTGTACACTAGAATATAAAGGTCATCTCTAAGTAACCTATATGAAACAGAATGTACTGACACTTCATCAAGCATTTCTGAATAGATCATCCCCGGGATTCAGTAAACCTTACATGGAGTGTAAGAATAGTGCAACAGCTGCTGCATGGAATATGGCCGTAGAGCGATCCAGTAAAGGGCTCCCAGGATGTGCAGTAGCATTCCTACAATATTCCCTCATGAACACCATTGCCTAATGTTAATTACCTCATTTGGTGGTGAAAAGTATACAAATGAGGTGAATTAGCGATTCAGCAAGCAGGCAGATGTCCGTGCAGGAATAGTGTAAGAAGCAGAAATGTGTTCAGCCACTAGCCGAATACATTTCTGCAAATTACAAAACGGAGGCAGGACAGCTCAAAATAAAGCATGTTTTACAACTGTTAGGCATGCCAATGGCAAATATATGGCCATTGGCATGATAAATAGTTTAAATTTTATCAAATGAAACTTTTTTTTTGGCTGATCTCGGCCATTTAAGCATACGTCAGCGGTGCACAAACGGGATTGTGCTGAAAATAAAAAAAAAATGTGAAAAAGCAATTTTCAGGGAAATCTGCATTTTGCCATTATAGTCAGTGGCATGCAGAATGAAAACAATACCAGGGAACAGTGGTTGCTAAGGGGGAAAGGCTCAGTGTAAGTGTGGTAACTATGGATTAAGGCAGTGGTGTATGCAAATGATGGGATTTATACTGAATCACAAATTTCTTCTAAGTGTCAGACTGCACCTAACCGTGTAGGTGCACTAACACGACTGTGTATGCAAGAGAGCTAGAAGACATGAGGGGGGGGTGTCATGCTTGCTGTAAGCACATTGGAGCTCAGTGGCCCGTGTTTTCCCTTAGCTAAGCACAGCGAAGGAAGGGGGTGTGTCTGAAGCTGTATTGACTTATTCCATGAAATGAAGAGCGTGTTCACATCCAGGGGTGGGTCATTTCTGCTTAAAAGTGTTTACTTTAGCTAAACAGGTGTGTGTGGCACTGTTTATATTTGAGCACCGGATATGAGCGGCGTGCATCAGGGCTTAAACAGGGAGGAAATGGGAAGGGGAAACAGAAGTAAGGGAATCAAGGAGAACTACCATAGCTGGCAGGTGGAATGTATCAGAATCAGCCAATTACACAGGCAGCAGCCCAGCACACTAATATAAACTATGTAAACACCTTTCAGTCTGTTTTTTCCCACAAACTCTACACCACTGGTGTACACATTTGGGGGAATTTTAAACTGACAAAACTAACAAAACACGTTAGGGGCTGCTGTCGCCTTGATCTATCAGTATGTCTTAGAGAATGAGGGTGGTGAGGAGGATAATGTTGACAACCAACTCAGACTGAGGAGGAGGAGAAGAGTGTTCAGACCCACGGTGACCTACCAGGGGCTACATGATCTGGAGACAGTCGAGCGCTACAGGGTGGACAGGGACATACTTCACCAACTTGTTGAGCTGTGCCAGCCTCGCCTCAGACCCAGAACCAACAGAGGGGAACCCATCCCACTGGGGATACCAAGGTATGTGTAGCCTTAAGAATACTAGCTACAGGTACTTTCCAAAGACTAGCTGGGGATATCAAGGGGGACTCACAAGCATCTGCATCCAGGATACTCCACCATTTCCTGGATGCCATGCTCCCACATGCCGTTGAGCACATTTAATTCCCCAGCACCCCTGAGGAGAGGACCAGCAATATGCGTCTCTTCCACCATGTAACAGAATACCCGGAGGTACTGGGTGCCATAGACTGCACGCACATCCACATCAAACACCACCCGGTGACCAGGGTAGGGACTACCTAAACCGCAAGTGGTTCCACTCCATCAACTATCAGGTCATGTGTAATGCCTAGGGAATTATCATGAATGTGTGTGCTGGCAGCCCTGGAAGCTATCACAACTCCCACATCTGGCATTCATCACAATTGTAACAGGCGTTTGCCAGTGGGCACATCCCATATGGCCATCTGGTGGGGGATTCTGGCTACCCACTGGAGCCGTGGCTGATGATACCTATCAGGAATGCACACACACCCACACAAAAACACCATAATGAGGCACACACAGAAACCAGGATCATTACAGAGCATGTGTTTCATATGCTCAAGTAACGGTTCCGCTGCCTTGACATATCTGATGGAGCCTTGCAGTACTCTGCAGTCACATGTGCATGCATGTTCATAGTATGTTCCATGCTACACAATATGATCCTGCAGAAACAGCTGCAGGGAAGGGCCACACAGCTCCCCACCATTGCCAAGGTCTCCACAGGCACAGAGGGACTCGGAGAAGGAACATCCTGAGCCTGCCTCTGTAGGCAGACGGAGGCGTGCCCAGTATGCCCTGTGCTTGGTAGAGAGGCAACGCATAGCTCATACACTGACACTGTAGGGCCCGAGAGACTGATCTCTCTCTCTCTCTTACTTGCACACACAGTAAAATGGATGCCAAACATCATACCACCTATATCTTACCATGTATAAGCAGTGTACTGCTTGCATCTGACATAGTCATCCCTCAAGCACCGTCCTCACAATTGCCTCAGGCACAAGGTAAATCAGTCTCCTTAACAATAAATTAATGGAGTAGAATGTTCTGATAGCATATCTATGGTATTGATGCAAGCATGCAAGTGAATGGGGTGGCTTACCGGGATAGCAGTAGAGAACTGACAGCTCTGTGGGACAGTAGGAAGTGTATTCCCAGTACTAGCTTACCCACACTATGCAGTATCACCCTAGTTGACAAATACCACTGCAGTATATGTAGTGAACCAAATAACTGGGAGGGTCATAGGTCACATGCATGGATGTCAAAGTGGGGGTCCCATACCCACCCCCAGCCTCACCCAGCAGATCAGCTGTAGAAAACCATACAGAAATGTCTGGCAAAGGCCCCCACATGGCAACATCCATGAAATCCCCACCTACAGACACAGTGATATCACAGCAGGTCTGGCAGTGGCAGTATGGCTCTGAAAGGTAAGAAGTCTGAAGCTGCAAATGTTTATGCCAAAACAATCTGACCTGTGTTTGATACTGGTATGGCTGTATTCTCAAAGATAGGGCACACCACTATGCTAAATGGGACCAAAATGTTGGGCAAATATCAGCAAAGTCTGTGTAAATGTGTATTGTGTACAGATGTGTCACCCCCATAGTCCCATAGAAATGCAGTAACATGTCCCTAGCCCTAAGCAGCATCCAGCCATCAACTAGAGTGGAGGCTTAACACAAACAAAAAGCAATTGTCAGTAGCACCCACAGTCAGCTTACTAGTGCCATCCCAGGGGGGGGGGGTCCACTGCCGGCAGCCTGGGAACAGATGATCATCAGAATGCACTGCCTTGCTGCAGATGGCCTGCATCCGTCACACCTGGCCTACAGGCCTCTGGCAAATGCCCATGCCTCACCCACAGTGCCCTGTTAGGGAGTGTCATGGGGTCCATAACACCAACATAACACATTCTACAAAATGCAAAGAAAGGCCATGCTGCTAACTGCTAGGAGAAAACCTGCCAGCATCAGAGAGCCAGAAATCTGGACAAAGCCATGAATAATGGGGTGAAAAAGAAAGAAAAAAAAGGACACTCTTTGAAATACTGCTCTATAAATGTTACCTCGTTGATGGAATTATATTGTATTAGCATGGAATATCTGAAGGGTATGAAGTCTGAAACTGCAATGTCAGCTCAGTAGTATTATCTGACTCAACACATAGGACTTGCAAAAACAGTTTTCCTTGAAAACCCCACTCATTAACTAACCATGACCACATACCTTGGGATATCTCTTGATTCTCTGATCTCTATGATATATAGAGGAGGCAGGGTCTAAGAGTCTAAACATTCCTCATTGCAGGCAGTCCCCACCCTGGAAGATGGTGACATGTCTGCACCCTGCACCCCCCCACCCATGGCCCAGCCCACAACCCACCCACCCTTCCCCCACATCCCATCCTACATCCCATCCAAAAATGTGGCCAAAACCAAAAAAAAAATGAGGTGGGCCATACATATATTTGAGACAAACAACCTCCAAGCTGGTCTGGTCAAATAGACATAACACACAAGACTCCAAGTGCAGTCAACTTTTTTTGAGATGCAATGCAAAAGTAGTGGGTAGCTATAGCCCATATTTGACCTAGGACACCCCCCCCCACATATCTTATCCCCTACAAATCTATCTGGGGTCTGCCTGTCACCCTGATCCTGCCTGACTTATATTACCCAACTGTGGACTGGAAATCAGACCAGAGATTCCACCATTGTAATATATCACCAAGGTGCTGGACCATTTCCACAGCTCCAGCAGTCAACTGGTCATAGGCACACCTCTCAGCAGGCTGGACTGTGCAATAATGTGTAGCATTTGACCCATAATATTGGTGTGTGCATCATCCATCCTGTATTCCTTTGGTAAATCACTATGATGATCTGAGGAGGTGTTTTACGAGGTACTGAAACAATACATAACAGTGTCAAATGTCATATATGTCAGATGTCTGCTAAAACAAGCCCTGTAACCCTAGTAAAACATACATTACTGAGAGAAATAGTCACAATCACCATATGATCCATTGTTTCCCCATTTTGATAGGCTAACTCCAGATATCTCGCACCAACAGGTTAAGAGATATGGTTGCAGTACAAAACAAACAAGACTGGAGTACAATGATCCCTGGAATGGAGTCCCACATTTACTTTAGAAGGTCACACTGGGCTTGCTCATACACTTAGAGAATTGTCAGTAGGATCTAGAAATTAACAGGCCTTCCTCACCCAGTGCACTTCCCATTGCCCTACTTTAGCAGTCCTGAAGATGTCTGTCACCATAGAAGTACCTTTCATCGGGCCTCAGACCTATAAGCTCTGTGGTGTGTGCGATTACTGCATAACAATATAGTATGAATAACTAGTTAGGTATGACTTCTAATCTCAGTTGTGGCAAATATAAAAGAGTGTGCGTGTTTATAAGTTAAAGCTTTTGGGTCAATTCAAACCTAGTACACTTCCCCGTTCCCTACTTTAGCAGTCCTACAGATATTAGTCACCTTAGAAGTCCCTTTCATCAGGCTTCAGCCCTATATGCTCTGTGGTGCATTCAATAACTGTGTAACACTATAATACAGATAACTAGTTAGGTAGAAGTTCTAATCTTAGTCCTGGCAAATGTAACAGTGTGTGTGTATGTGTGTGTGAGTGTGTGTGTGTGTGTGTGTGTGTGTGTGTGTGTGTGTGTGTGTGTGTGTGTGTGTGTGTGTGTGTGTGTGTGTGTGTGTGTGTGTGTGTGTGTGTGTGTGTGTGTGTGTGTGTGTGTGTGTGTGTGTGTGTGTGTGTGTGTGTGTTTATAAGTTAAAACTTTGGGGTCAATTCAAACCCAGTACATTTCCCCTTTCCCTACTTTTGCAGTCCTGCAGATATCAGTCACCTTAGAAGTCTCTTTCATCAAGCCTCAGCCCCATAAGCTCTGTGGCGTGTGCGATAACTGTGTAACACTATAGTACAAATAACTAGTCAGGTAGGAGTTCTAATCTCAGTCCTAGCAAATGTAAAAGTGTGTGTGTGTTTATAAGTTAAAAATATTGGATCCATTCAAACTCAGTACACTTCCCTTTCTCTACTTTAACAGTCCTGCAGATATCAGTCACCATAGATGTCCTTTTCATCAGATCTCAGCCCTATAAATTCTGTGGTGTGTGCGATAACTGCGTAACACTATAGTACAAATAACTAGTTAGGTAGGAGTTCTAACCCCAGCTCTGGCAAATGAGTGTGTGTAAGTGTGTATATGTGTAGTTTAAAGTATTTTGTGGCCTCTCTCACCCAGTAAATCACCCATTGCCATACTGTACAAGGGCTGGTGATGTTCCTCACCTTAGAAGTACCTCTGGACAACCTTCACCCTATAAGCTCTGTGGCGCATGCAATATATGCGGAACACTGTAGTAGCAATAAATAGGTAGGGGTTCTAATCTCAGTTCTGGCAAGTGTGTGTGTGTGTGTGTGTGTGTGTGTGTGTGTGTGTGAGAGAGAGAGATAAATGCGTAACACTGTAGTAGCAATAAATAGATAGGTAGGGGTTCTAATCTCAGTCCTGGCAAGTGTGTGTGTGTGTGTGTGTGTGTGTGTGTGTGTGTGTGTGTGTGTGTGTGTGTGTGTGTGTGTGTGTAAGAACAGTATGCTATCTGTGGGGAGGGGTTGTTGTGTTTGTGTGAGAACCATATCCATTGGGGGGGCAGGTTTTGCTAGTTTTTGCTGTTGCCCACCCAGTACATGTACCTGTGTCCACATTACAAGGCCCACAGTTGTCATCCACTGTAGAGGGACCTGTAGACCCTCTGCATTGCTATAAGCATTGTGCCATGTGCAATAACTATGTCACAGTTTGGAATAGATAACAAGATAGGCAGCCCATCTAATCCTTGAATATCATTCCCCACTCAGAAATCATACACAAACACACTCAGGTAGGCAGCAACCCCTACATCAGTAGGTGGCCTTCAAACTGGCTCACAGATAGAACCCACAGTGTGAAAGCAGCAGACTCCATGTCCCCTCATGTTTGGGATCCACACCTATGAGGACCAGCCCAATACAATGTTTGCAGATAACTACAAGGTGGGTGCTATTATTACCCCCCATGTGAGGTTGACATCCTTCACAAAGGCCTCTCTGAGACCTATGACAATTGTCAAAGCCCCGGACATAAGCTCAATGCTAGATGATGTGCCACCATACCCTTTAGGTACGACACGGTTCCCATAAAGTAATACATTGATTGTAGTCCACATGGTTCCCATAAAGTAATACATTGATTGTAGTCCACTGAACACTGATGTTGGTATAATGGAACTGGGAACACAGGTTGACAGTGAGCTCTATGGTGACCACCCCGGTGCCAGTCTCTTCCGAAAGTCCTTCCATGTGACACCTCCTGACTAAGGGTGTTGAATCCGAGAAGTAAGTAAAAGGACAGTGTTTTTCTGAACACTCCCCTCAGTTGGCCAAGCAATGTATACTATGGCCCATTTGCCATGTACCCCACTGGACACCAGCAACAACAAGAGAGGCTGCAAATGTACCTCACAAAGAGGATCTTAGGGTACTGCACACTTGCCCCATATGGACAGAGTCCAAGAACTGCAATGCTTCTCTGTCACGTATTGGCTACTTAGGTGCAATCTCTGCCTGACATACACAGTCACGTCTGACGCAACCATGTCAAGAATGCTACATCTGAAGAAACCAATCTGTCCACACAATATGGCCCAGATACCTCAACCCCATCCTCACAATCAACAGGACATGCTGGAGGGACAGGTTCACAACCCAGAAACTGGCCATGCTATGAAACAGACGCCACATACATGTCAAGCTGAGCACATCACTGGCCCTCTTCAAGAGCAATCAGGAGGAGTGAATGGGGAATAGAATACCCACCCTGGGGATCACTCCAGTGACTATACTCAGTAGCCACACTGGTGAGTATCGTCAGGTGGCATAATGCCAGTGTATTCCCATGGGCTAGTCTTGTAAAGCCTCCATGGCCATTTGCCATGTACATACCTATGAATCTTTGAATCTATGGATCTCAGTACTGTCAAGTGTGTGTGTGTGTGTGTGTGTATGTGTGTGTGTGTGTGTGTGTGTTTCTGCATTAGTGTGTATAAAAGTGTGAGTATGTAAACATGAAAACCTTACCACCTATCCATGACTTGTAGTTATCCAGATGTCTCACCAGGGCCAGAAGAATAATTAGAGACTGTACTCAGCCTGCTTACAGACTGTTCCTGCATCTGTCATCTGGAAAGCACTTCTGAAGCACACATTGCAGAACTACAAAATTCAGGAACAGCTTCTTCCCTAATATCATTAGGGTACTGAACTCTAATAACCACTACACTCCATGATGCCCAATTGTGTCAGTAGAAACTGTCTCAAATTGTGCAAGAACCTGGTTACCAGTCTCACCTAATACTTAGTGCAATATTCACCCTGACTATAACTTATAGGCCATCTAGGGGAGTAGCAATGCAGTAAAATATCTCTTCTTTCAGTGCAATACATGCAAATTCATAAATTAACCATAGTGCAATACTCTAATGTTCACAGTGCAATACTCAAATTTCTCTTTCTGTGCAAGGATCAATGCAATGTCTTAACCAAGTACGTGTGCAATACTAAAGTCTCATGCATGTAAATGTTCAGTTCAAATAGTGTTAAAATGTGTTCTAATTATGTTCAATATTAGTCTGTCTACCTGCATGCTTGTGATGTAATAGCGAGGCATTACATGTGTAAGTTTCTGTGAAAATAGTTTATATGTTGTCTGCACATTTAATCTCGAGACACAGAATTTCATACAGTTTTTGCACTTGTGTGATTTCTGAATGACAATAAAGTTTACTTTGACTTTGACGTGGGTGAAAGTAGTTGGTGGCCCGTCTCACCCAGTACAACTACCATTGCCATACCTTACAAGTCTTGTAGATGTTATTCACTATATAGGTACCTTGGGACACTCCACAACCTATAGGCTCTGTGGTGTGTGTGGTAATTGCATAACACTATAATATCAATAACCACATAGCTAGGGGTTCTAATATGAGTCCTAATGTGTCTGTGTGTGTATGTATGTGTGTGTGTGTGTGTGTGTGTGTGTGTGTGTGTGTGTGTGTGTGTGTGTGTGTGTAGGTGAGTATATGTATAGGTTACAGTATTTTGTGGCTTCTCTCACCCAGTACATCACCCATTGTCATAATTTGCAAGGCCTGGTGATGTCCCCTCACCTTAGAAGTACCTGTGGAAAGTGTCACCCCATAACCTCCTTGGCACATGCGATAAATGTAGTAACAATAAATAGATAGGGGTTCTAATCTCAGTCCTGGCAAATGTGTGTGAGGGAAGAGTATCTTGTGTGTGTGTGTGTGTGTGTGTGTGTGTGTGTGTGTGTGTGTGTGTGTGTGTGTTTGTGTGTGTGTATAGCAGTGGTTGTGAGTGTGTAGACTTGTATATGACACTATTATGAATACTCTCACACCCAGTGCAGCCACCACTGCCATACTCCACAAGGCCACTTGATGTTATTCACCTTACAGGTACCTTGTAACACTTCTCACACTAGTAGTCCTGTGCCACCTGCAATAACCCCATAATAGTGTAGTACTGCAACTTGATGGGTAGGGGTAACAAACACAACACTGGCAACTGTGATCCTGTGTGTGTGTGTGTGTGTGTGTGTGTGTGTGTGTGTGTGTGTGTGTGTGTGTGTGTGTGTGTGTGTGTATGTGAACAGTATTCTCTGTGTGTTTGGTTGACAAAATATCCTCTGGGGTTGAGGGCGCTAGCAATCTGAGGTGTGTTTCACTCACCACACTTACCATTGTCCACTATACTAGAGCTGATGTCAACCACCATAGACTGAGATACAACCCCTCAGCCCTATAAGCTGTGAGACACATGCAAGAACTGTTACACAGACCTGGGAAATGTGTGCAGATACAGCTGTACCTCGACAATGACATGGTTGATGTGTTACAACACAGCCATACCCCTCGTTGGTGATGTCTGCAGGGCCACATCCTGCTAACACAAAGACATCTGGAACACAAACAGAACATAGCACATGAGAACACATTTGCTTAGTGTTACTAACACCAATAATACATCATGGCTGAAAAGGTACACACACACACACACTGATGTGTACCCATTACAATTGCCAGATGACAGCACCTTACACAGCATTAAATAGCTAAACTCTACTAAAGTCACCCTGTGCATCAGGCCTATATTAGCATGTCCATGCATCGATGGTATGAATGGCATGGATGTGGCACAGGTATCATCATATACACAGGGTGTTCGTGGGTTTGCCAGAAGTCTAGGCTGGGCCATATGGTTGACATCATATGTGTGTGTGTTTGGGGGGTGTTCATTAAATGGGCTGTGCAGGTGTGGTGTGTGTGCGTGTGGAGGTGACTTGTCTGATAGTGATGTGTGTGTGTGTGTTTGCATGCACACAGTCATGCCATGTGGGACTCCTACACAGGTGTATTTTTGACAGCTGTGGACCATACATGGCAGGGTGTACAGTTCACCATCTCTGGCCGTGGGAACTGAGCCTGCCGAGGGAATCACCAGCACCACCAGGGCCAAGTCCAGATGCAGTACTACTCCCCGATGGTGCCTGCTGCCTGCTGAATCCACGTCCCTGTTGGGACCAGCCAGGAATTACATGCCCATTGCCTGCTGTATCATGGCATGGACAGCATACCCCCTTCAGTAGTGCTGGTGGTACTGCCAGCATGGGAATGTGATGGTGCACAGCCACATAGACCATTAGCTGATTGTGGTGCTGCCTTACAGCCACGTGGCCAAATGCTCAAGTACAGATATTCCCAGGTCAAGTGCCAAGGTCTCCCACCATGGTCTATCCATGACCCCAGTACACTCACAGATGGCTGCAGTGAGTTCATATCATCACGGACTACAGGGACATGCTTATCCACGACCCTGCATATATGTCTGGTATTACATTCATTATGTGCCTGTGCCCCAATGACTGCCTGAAGCATGTGTCTGGTGACTGCTGCTGTGGCACTTGCAACAGGGGCATGACGGACTGCAATCCTCCTCTGAGCACCCCTGCCCATCTGCCTGTGTGGGACCTCGCCAGCACTCTGGCAAGTGCCTGCACCCTCACTTGCCACAGTCACCACAGTAGCCTGTTCCATGCCACCACCTGCCAACTGTCCATTATCTGTGGCCACTGGTGATGGGGTATGTGTGGGCATTTTGACTGTGTGCGGGGATGGGGTTAATAGTGGGATGCCAACCGATGGCACAGTATCATCCCCTGACAACCCCACCTGTGCATTAGTACGAGTAACATCATGTTCAGAGTCTGCAGAGACACTGACATCAGTATCAGAGTGAAAGGGACTGCAGCCACCATGTCCACCTGCGAGAGAAAACAACATATGTAAATTACTACTGGCACTATAAGGTTTGCTGGTATATACACACACACACACACACACACACACACACACACACACACACACACACACACACACACACACACACACGCACACACACACACACACACACGCACACACACACACACGCGCGCGCATACAGGTGAGGTGCCTCAAAGGCATTACACAGACCTCACATTAGCCAACTGGGGGCATTCACAGCACATAGTCAAACAATAACATAAACACTCTGGACGGACCCTCAGCATCATGCAGTGTAGCCCTTTCCATTTACCGTTACTATTAATGTCCACCTCTGAGATATGTGAGTGGTGTTAGTAGGTGATGGCCCTTCACCTGTCACACACTGCACCCATGTAAATTACTGCTGTTCACCTGTATAGCACTGTGGCAACTCCAACAGAACATAACCCCCAACTGCACAGGGTTTTGCTAAATGTCTACCTGTGTGGCTCATATGTTTGGTCTGTTCCTCATAACGCCTGTGTTTGTCTGACACATTACTGGGTTGGCCTGTGGATTGGTGCCACTAAGTAATGTCCTAATTTGAGGTGCAGACTGCATAACCTGCAGTGCATGTAACTTAAAATGAAGCCAGTTACTCAAACAACTTCCCAAGCTTACAGTGGATATAGTAAGTGTACACACACCTGTTAACATGCCAGTTTTTTGTGATATATCACATGATACCTCAGAAATCAGGTCATAACATTGCCATCATTTCAAATGACATATAACCTGTGCAATCCAACTGAAGAATATACACATCAGTTACAGGTAACATCTGGTAAGGACAATAGATTGGCTGCATGAGTGTGCACACCCTTAAAGTAATACTCTGTTAAAGCACTTTTAGATTTAATCACACCATGCAATCCTCTTGGGAAGGTGTCTGTCAGCATGGCACATCTTGACTTGCCAATGTTTGCACACTCTCCCTTGCAAAACCCCTCCAACTATATCAGATTGCAAGGGCATCCCCTGTGCACTGCCCTCTTCAGGTCACCCTGCATATATCCTATTGGACATAGGTGTGGGTTCTGACTCGGCCAGTGCAGAACATTGCATGTGTTCTGGTGAAGCCATACTTTGGTTGATTTGGCTGTATGGTTTAGGCCATTGATGTGTGGAAAGGTGGAATTCCTCACCATCCACAGCTATGTAGCAGACACCAGAACATTTTGGAGCCACAAGGGACCAGTGTTTGAAACTGTTCATAATCCCCTCAAACCTGGTGACAGCCCCAGTTCCAGCTTGTGAGCAGCAACCCCAAAGCAGGACACTGCCATCACCATGCTTCACCGTGGGTGTGGTGGTGTTTTGGTGATGCACAGTGGTGTTATTGTGCTAAACACACCTGTCGGAATTGTGGCAAAAGAGTTCAACGGTGGTCCCATATTACCATAACACATTTTCCCACCTGTTTTTTGAAGACCTGATGTATTGTTTTCAGACTTTCACCAGGCCTGGCTATTGTTTGGTGTGAGCAACTTCTGCCATCTTTTAACCCTACCCTATAGGCAGGACATATGGAGACCATAAAAGATTGTTGTGACATGTAGTACACACCCAGTACTTGCCAGAGATTCCTGCTACTCCTTCACTGTTGCTGTAGGGCTCCTGGAAGCCTCCCTGGCCAGTTTCGGTCTTCTATTCTCATAGACTCTTGTGGGATGTCCACTCCTTCACATTGTCACTGTAGTCCCATATTTTCACCACCTTTTGATGACTGTCTGAACTGTGTTCCATGGTATGTGCAATGCTGTGGAAATGTTTTGGTACCCTTCACCAGGCTGATACATCTCAAACATGGTCCCTTAACAGCTTTGTCAGCTCTATGTGAACCATGGCTGTTGCTGTAGCAGGTAACTGAGTATATATTAGGATAACCCTGGTAGGACAGCTGACCATTATTTGCTGTTAATCAAAGAGTCTCTGTAATTGATAGCTGGTGTGTATCCAATAACATGTACTGCTGTAGTTATATCGAAAGCTGCCTCAACACAGTACTAGCTTCAGCCTGTGCACACATATGCATCTAGGTTGTTGTACTATGGTGTGTCATTATTTTTCCCCTAACAGATTTGTTTGCTTTACAATTGAATTGTACAGGTTATAGGTCACATGAAAGGTTGGCAGTATTTTGAACTTGTCTACTGTGCTGTCATTTTTGTATATCACAAATACCTGTCATTCTAACAGGTGTGTACACCATTTATTACATGCACTGTATACCACTAATTTCTACAATATGACTCTAGTTTTGGGCCTTTGTCTCCCCCATTATGTCAGTCTTTGTCCAGATGTCCTGCAATGACAGGTTGTGAGGTATGCTACAGATATGTGACATCTCCTGCAAATAGGCCCCTGTGATGACCACCGTGATGCAATGCAGTAAACACCACCACAGGAGAACATGCAGATATTGCCAAATGGCTGAGTGTAACAGTTGTGTCTATGGTCACATGCATTAACTTTAGCATGCCTGGGGTACTGGTGAGCCACAACAGGAAAATCCCATATTTACTGGGTTCAGGCTGATGTCCCATGTGCAGACCAGAGGGACCAATGTAGTTGTGAGGGAGAGGTACTGTCAGCAGATTCGCATTAGGCATTGGTGCAAGATGAGCGCTACGTTTCTGCACAGGTATACTACATGCTATGATATTACACAATTTGCTGTCCTTGACCATAGATGTGCACTTGTGTGCATTACTACACCCCACCCACTAATCCATTTTGCACTGACATATGCATCTAGAGACTCAGCAGAAAACAGTTTAAATTCTACCTAATTACATTGATGTGCACTTTGGCATTAACTGGATGCTGCTTGCCTGTTGCCTGGGTGCCACCCACCTCTATGACTGCTGTTTCCCATGTTTGAGTTTGTGTGGGGACTACCCCAAGGTTGGCAAGGAGCTCCTTTGTCACCATAAGTGGGGAGTGTGGCTGCCCCCCACCAGTAGCAGTACTGTCCCTCACTACAGCAGCAGCCCTTTGCCTGGCATGATGTATCAGGTCAGTTGCTCTATACCTGACCTGATCGTATGTACTTCCATGGTGACCCAAGACGTTCACTCTGTGGATGATCTCATCCCACAGGGCAGTCTGCTCCTGCAGATTTTGCCGGCTACAGCCAGAAAGGATGGCATAGTTTAAGATTACATATTCTGTGATGGCTGCTGCCTTTGCATTAGTGTAAGGGGGTTATCGCTGCATGGTACCTGGAAGACATAAACAGGGAAACACATCACAGGACCTCAGACATTGCCCAGAGTTCTTTACAGAGCCAGCACATGAATATGGACTATCATTATCCACCACATACAAACACATCATACCCCTGTACCTGGCAGCACTGTATGAACATGTATTGTACTCCTGGTCCTAATGTGTCATGTTCCCCCCAGTGAGGGCCAGTCTTCTTCTTCTCTTTCAGACACACATTGCATAAACCACCATTCATCATTCACGTTTGTGCAGAGGGATGACAGTGGCTGTGTTCCTTGCAGATGGGACGTCAATGGTGCTCAGGCTTTGCTTGCATACAGTGTGTAATGGAGCTGGAAGCATATGCCTGTGTTCATGTAGGATGCAGACAGGAATGTTATCAGGTCCCAAGGGGACTTGCTTTTGTTAACTTTGATTAGGCAGTTTGCACCTGATCCCTGATGATGAGGGGAGTGGTGCGTGTGCTGTGCATATCCATCTATACTGATGGTGATCCAGGGGGGGTGATGTTTGCCTTAAACCTGTCTGCATCAGGTTGGTTGTAGCTATGGTGTGTATGTATGTGCTGTGACTGAACACCATTACAGGGTGGGTTGAGTTGGTGTCTCTGAGACTGCAGATATATGTGAAAATGCCCTTGGGATTGCCCTTAGTGGATGTGTCCAATTTGTACTCATAGTTAGCCTTACAGTAATCCACCAGTGACTTAATATCCTTGTTCAGACAAAGGCTAACATGGTGCTCAGTTGATGCCTGCTCCTACTTTGCCCTGTACAACCAATATAGCATCACATTATGTGCTTTGTGCATTGCTGCTGTCCAGCAAAGGGGTTTACTCTACTTTGGTGGAGACAGGTTTTACAAGTAAGGTATTACTGAAGCCATACAGCTATGTGGGTGGTCATATATTTATTTGTAGTAGGCATGGACACAGGATCAGAACACAGTTGGCCATCTCTACAGTTTTAACGTGATACTCATGCTTATTGTACTACCCATGTCTGTGTCAGGCCAATGACACAACCACTTGCTGTAGACGTGTAACTCTGTTGGATGCACAGAAACTAAGGTTACACATGTGTACAACATGCACAGCTTATTTACCGGATGTTTTGCATCCCATGTCAATTATTATGAGGCAGCCAGGTACACCTACCCATACATACATACATATGCACAGGTAATACCTGCTATACATTTCTGTTCTATGTCAGTACGGCACACTGTAATTACAGTCTTGCTGCTCAGTCAGTCATGTCAACCTGTTAGGGCAGGACATCTGGAGGATGCCGTACATACATGGTGGGCTATGAGCCACAATTAGTGACACTTCCTTCATATTGCTGTAACACATATATGTCATTTGATAGGTCAGTAGCCTTTGCATTCACAGACATACCCTGGAGGATGTCTGACACTCATATGGCAGGCAGAGAGGAGAAAGGCTAGGTGTGTGGTATTGAGGGTAGGAACTGTTAATGTTGTGAGTATGACTCGTATGGGGACAGAGCTAGCTGATATGCTTGACAGAGGAAAGGTGGATATATTGTGTGTGCCACAGACCAAATGGAAGGGGTGTACAGCTGTGTGTATCGGAGTCAGGAACAAATAGTTTTATCATGGTGTGTATGGGAGGAGAATTGGTGTAGGGGTTAACCTGAAGGAACATTATGCCAAGAGTGTTTGTTTGTGGAGGTGATAAGAGTATTGGGTAGAGTGATGTTTAGGAGGCTGGGAACTGATGGTGTAATGATGACAGTTGTTCATGCATATGCTCCGCTAACTACGTATGTGATGGATGAGACAGATGTACTTTGGTGTGGTTGGATGAAGTGGTGATGAGTGTACCCAAGGGTGAGAGAGTAGTGATTGGAGCAGATTTCAATGGGCATGTTGGTGAAGGGGACAGAGGGGATGCAGAAGTGATGGGTAGGTATGGTGTTAAGCAAAGGAATGCAGAAGTTGAGATGGTGGTGGAGTCTGCAACAGAAGTTGGACATGGCTGTGGTGAAAATGTAGTTTTACAAGACCGAGGGGCATAGGGTGGCATTCAAGAGTGGAGGAAGATGAACACAGGTGGATTACCTCCTATGCAGGTGGTCCTCTTTGAAGGAGATTGGTAACTGTAAAGTGGTGACAGGGGAAAGTGTAGTTAGGCAGCATGGAAGGTTGGTCTGAGGGATGATGTTGGTGATCAAAAAGAGGGGGAGGAGTGTGAGGGCAGCAACATCGGATCAAATGGTAGATACTGAGAAAAGGTGATCATGAGGTTGAGTTCAGGGAAGAGTTAAGACAAGCAGTGGGTGGCAGTGAAGACTTAGCAAATATCTGGGTAACAACATCCAAGCTAGTAAGGGAGATGAGTAGAATGGGGCTTGGTGTGACATCTGCACAGAGGAAGGAGGACAAGGAGACCTGATGATGGCATGAGGAAGCACAGGGGAGTATACAGAGAGAGAGGTTGCCAAGGAGAAGTGGGATTGTCAGACAGATGAAGAAAGTAGACAAGTGTATAGGGAGATTGGGTACATGGCAAAGAAAGTGGTGGTAAAGGCTGAGGATGGGGCATCTGAAGGGTTGTAAGATTGGACACCAAGGATGGGGGAATAGGACCTCTACCAATTGGCTTGACAAAGGCATGTAGCTAGGAAGGATGTGCAGCAAATAAGGCTGATAAAGTCTAATAGTGGAAGTGTACTCAAAAGTGAGGAGAGTATTTTGAGCAGGTGGAAACAGTACTTTGGCTGTTGAATGAAGAGAATGAGAGAGAGAAGGTTGGATGATGTTGGTATGGTACATCAGGACATGCAACAGATTATCAAGAAGGAAGTAAAGATAGCTATGAAGAGGTTTAAGAATGGAAAGGCTATTGGTCCAGATGACATACCTGTGGAAGCATGGAGGTGTTTAGGACAAATGGCAGTGGTCTTTCTAACCGGATTGTTTACTGTAATCTAGGAAAGTGAGGATGCATGAGGAGTGGATAAAATGTATTTTGGGTACTGATTATGAGAATAAGGGTGGTGTGCAGAGCTGTAGTAACTACAGAGGAATAACACTGATTAGTCACAGCATGAGGTAATAGTAAAGGGTGGTGGAAGCTAGGTTAAGAAGGGAGGTGAGGATTACTTTTCAGCAGCATGGTTTCATGCCAGGAAAGAGCAGTACAGATCTGATGTTTACTCTGAGAATGTTGATGGAGACACACAGAGGAGGTCGGAAGTAGCTGCGTTGTGTCTTTGTGGACTTAAGAGACAGCATATGACAGGATGCCTAGAGAGGAGTTGTGGTATTGTATGAGGTGGTCAGGAGTGGTGGAGGAATCCTTAAGAATGCTACAAGACATGTACAAGGCTAGTGTGACAGCGGTGAGTTCTGCATTGGGAGTGACAGGTGTGTTCATGGTGGAGGTGGGTGTACATTAGGGATCAGCTATGAGCCCTTTCTTATTTGCAGTGGTGATAGACAGGTTGACATACATGATCAGACAAAATCAGACTGTGCTGTTTGCAGATGACATTGTGGCCTGTAGTGAGAGTAGGGAACAGGTTGAAGAGACCCTGGAGAGGTGGAGATATGGTCTAGAGAGGGGAGGAATGATGGTCAGCAGAACTAAGGTGGAATATATGTGTGTGAATGGGAGGGAGGATAAAGGAATGGTGAGGATGCAGGGAGTACAGTTTTCAAAGGTGGATAGGTGTAAACACTTGGGAACAACAGTTCAGAGTAATGGTGAGTGTGGGGGAGAGGTGAAGATGAGAGTACGGGCAGGATGTGGGTGGTGGAGAAGACTGTCAGGTGTGATTTGTGACAGACGAGTACCATTAAGAGTGATAGGGAAGGTCTACAAGAGGGTAGTGAGACCAGCTATGTTATATGGGTTGGAGACATTGGCACTGAAAAAAGAGGCACGAATCAGAGCTGGATGTAGCAGAGTTAATGATGTTATGATTTGCACTGGGTGTGGCCTAGCAGTGTCACAGTCAGTATTGTACAACACACACTCCAGTAGTGGTCATATGTGAGCCATCCTTTCTTGGGGCGAGTCAGGGCCCTGAGCTGTGTTCTAAGTCACTGCAGACAGACACAGATGCTATGGCCATAGGTTCTACTCAGCAATATATCAGTACAGCATGTGTTGCTGAGACATAATATTGTTTGAACTTTCCATTTTCTACATTTACATACCCCCTAGTACATTCCATTACATACTTGTTTGACATACCTGTGGGGGGGGGGTTCAGTTCAGTTGGCATAATCCATCTGTGTCAGTGTGTGTGTCTGTCTTTCTGTCCACTTGTTTGTCTCTCTCTCTTTGAGACAGATGTAGGATATACATCTGTTTTGTATAGGCAGCAGCTTGCCTTTTGTAGGTAATGCTCATGAGCAGCTGATGGCCTGTGCACAAATTGGATCCCCTCACTTGCTAATTGCATGTGGAACAGCTGTGGTATCATTTCCATACCCAATAGCATGGAGACACACTCCCATAACTGAGTACTTCATGTGAGCGTTGCCCCTTTTCCTTGCTTGTGAGGAGGACTTCATGGAGGTGTGTGACAAACAGCACCACAGAGGGTAGTTGGAAATAATTCTTGCAACAAACACTGTGGAGGCAGTTCAACAAACTGGGGAAGAATGTTCCAGACACAGGGACAGAATGTAAGTGTTGCTGTTATACAGTTGAAGTAATGCTAGTTTGACAGGGTTTGTGTGAATATGGCTGTTCTGCGTGCATTTAGGTCTAATAGTATTATGTGGTTGACATAACTCTCAACTGTAGGGCTATCTGCTAACTGGGCAGAGTTTGGACTTTTATATTTGGTGTGTTACTC